>NW_017277928.1:1052217-1056000 GCF_001594065.2 Cyphomyrmex costatus | reverse complement strand
CCCCCCCCCCCCCCCGCCGCGAGAAAACACTTTCTCGCGCTTTTCAATAATCGTCGCGACACATATCACAATAAAAGCAACCCAGCCTCGACTCGCCTTCTGCTCGCGTACGTCGATGTCGTGATACTGCGTGCGTGACGCACTCGTGCGTCTGTGTACGTGCCAATATTGAACTTCGGTGCACCCACCGGCCGCGCATATTGCAACTATTCCGTCCGTTTCTTCGTGTCCCCGTCGTCGTGACCTGTCGTCGCGTTTGCCTATTCACGCTTTCGTGCCTTTTTAATTTCTTCCTTATTCTTCGTAGCCGAGAAACCCCGTCGTTTTTTAACAGGCAAAACGAACAAATGAAATATTGCGAAAAACCACCACAATATGTCTTATCGGTTATAAATAATATATGTCTCAGAAGAAGTTTATAGTAAAAGTTTGTTAGGAATTTGTCTGTAATATTGCAGGAAAGTTTGCACGTGTAAATAAAACTATGAATCAATCGGTACTCCGTCAAAAAGTAAAAGTGTATTGCAAGAGACGTGCTCGTCGATCTATATTAGTCGAGACTATGGTCTCATCGACGCTTCCATCACGTGATTCGAGAACTCATCAATAGTAATTCCGTTGCTCAAAGACCATTAATTAACGGAACACTATGGATTCACCGATATTCGGTATTCATTTCGATTTTACATTTCGCTGTCACCCTGCGTATCGCAGCTTTGACGCATTGCGTTTGATATAGTTGCATACGATTTCATCGTGTCCAATCTCCGTCGGTCTTTCATACTTTTTCCAAAATTGACGAATGAATATTTTCTAAAAAGACAAATAACTTGGGAAAAAAAGAGAGAGAAATAAAATGTTTATTACTGTTCTAAGGCAAGTGTTTTAAGAACAGGTAAAAAGAAAACGTACAACGAAAGATAACATGGAAAATAAGAAAGATAAATAATATAATGAGAGATTTTTTGCTAAATAATGTGAGAGAGAGAGAGAGAGAGATTGTTGTATTCTGAAGGGACGAAGTACGGGTAAAACTCGAGTTAAGCTTTTCGCGCGTCCCTTTGAACGAACGGCAGGCACGTGGAATCGAGTGCACAGTCATCGATCCAGAAAAACGAAATCTTCCCGGCGATTCCGAAGCGTACTACGGCTGCTACTTTTTCTTGTACGCGTAATTATGTGAAACAATACGAGAGAGGCAGAGAAAGATAGAAAAAAGAGAGAGAGAGTAGGCAGAGAGGGGGTAGGGAGGGCAATGTGCTGCGGCATAGGTATATTGAAAAATTCCAAAGGCCCTTTCCCCGTCTTCGCCCCCGGTCGTCGTTTCACAAGCAACTACTCTGTCCCTTCCCCGGCCCCTCCTCTGGCCCCCCTCACGACAGAGATTGATGCGGGGAATGCAATTTCCTCAGACTCTAGCGCGTTTATCCTCTGGTGCACCTTTTCCGTACGTCCCAACGATCTCTCTCGCGCCAACTTGCGCATTTGTATTAATACGATCGGGGTGGATTCGAGAGGAAATTCTTCGGGGTCGCAGGATTCTAAGCTCACGGAAGTGTGTCGGCAATCCTATTATCTTCGAGCGATCACGAAGCCGCGAGGTGAAATCGCCGGGTCAGAACTGCAGTATTGACCAGATTTGTTGGATAAATGTAAAAGGTGCTACGAGTCAGTCGCTTGATGAAAAATCTTAAAATTTCATTCTGTTTTCCATCACTATACACAGTTGCAGCTGTAGATCAAAAGTATATGGTCATGTATGACCGATATTTTTTTTTATGTTATAAAACACTAAACGACTAACATAAAATGTATAGTAACTTTTGACTGCTGCATTACTAAATCGCCGCATTGTTCTCATTCACTGTTAAATTTATACCTAGTGTTAAATTAATATTATATATAGTTTTAAATTTAACCATTGTTTTAGTATATATAAAATAATGATATATTGATTAGAAGCACAGTGGTGATGTAAATTAGGTTAAATTTGATACTATATCTATGCATAAATCAACCGTTAAAAGACTCGCTTGATTCGTCACATTATCACAATTAGCGCACCCCTTCGCTTCGTGGCGCGAGACTCGTGCGCAAAATCTGAAGTAATTTCAGGATAATTGAGCCGTCACGCGTCACATTGCGCCGTGTATTTGCACACAGCGAGTCTGTAAACAGGAATGCAAATAAGCAGCAGCGCGTGAGAGACGATGACCTTACTTTGCGCTCGATTTTTCTACCTCCCGGCGCGGCGGGTTTTATTGCCGACGCTCGTAAACCCGAGGTCTCGCATCGTTTATTCCCCGGCATGCGAGAGCGTTTTGCGCGCGATTAAGCGCTGCTGTCCGGCTAGAGAGACTTACGGCGACGCATAACGAATAGAGCATAGTTACGCCAGATCGCCCATCCGAAAACAACGAAAAGAACCGAGCGTCATCTCGCATTACGTTCCATATAGTGTGTATGTACATAGTACAGCAAATAATTAACCGGAATTCCGCTGACGCGGCTATAACTGCTTCGTTTGATAAAACGGAGTGATCAAATTATTTGCTGTAGCAAAAAAGGATTACAAACTCGGAAAAGATACTATACTATCCACACGGTAAAAGAAATGTACAGTTCAATAGTAAACTTGGCTTTTGAAAAGATCCCAGGTATGTCTAAAGTATACTGTTGTATATATACTACTTTATGGAGAGATAGCTTCTTACACAAGATAACGGGGAAATTATATCTTGCGCCACAAAGGAAGTCTGTAAAAATATCCCGTCTATTCTTTGAAAATAGTCGGAGTCGCGTTCTTCTTCTCCACGCAGAAAAGAAGATTTATTTCCGCTTCTGCACGAACGAAGCGAGTACCTTAAAAGATTTCCGGATATGTGTTGTGGTCAGCGCTAGACTACTAGCTACAATCAAATATTAAAAATGTTTTTGTAACTCCAAAAGCGAAGTGGATCGATGTTGAGGGATGCTGAGTCGTTCCGCTATTCGTTCGGATTTATCGGATATGGGCTACAAAGACGATAATGAACTGACGAGCCGTTCGGTCCATAGCTTTTGCTTTGTCTGTATTCCCGGTTCGACTTCCATCTCGCAAGCTACTCACAATGAATCACTTATTTGCTCCAAACTACAAAAAGCACAAAAGACCCTTCCATTAATCAGAAACTTTGCCATATCCCTTTAGTTGTTTTTCCTTACTGATGGAAGAAATGAGGGCAGGGATTATCGACCGAATTAACTCGCCGATCCGGCGATCCGTGGTGTTCGCAAATACTGTTTTGCAAACAAACATGGGACATGTTGAGCATGCATTAAGCTCAAGCTGAAAACACGCGGTCGTATATAGCGCTGCTAGGTGTAAGAGCTAAATAAATCGGTGTAAGATCAACCAGTCCTCAATTCTCCGTATGTCTCTCGTCAATCGATGTTTTGTCGATCGCAAATTTAGCACGACGTTTTGTCGTGACAAAAGTGCGAGAACGGTCGAAAGCACAAATAATACGGCATTCTCTCCCGCAAGGGACAAACGAGCAGGTACAACGGCGTATAAATTCGATTCCTTGGATCGTGAAACTCGAAACATCGCTAACTCACAAGCAAACTCCGGCTCAATCAGACCCTTGTTAACTCCGGCTGCTATTATTGCGGATATTGAAGTATTGATTTCGTTCCTCTCTCCCTGCTGAAAGTTTATGTCGGCATTACGGATTTCATGCCTTCTCTACTTTCTCTCTCTCTCTCTCTCTCTCTCTCTCTCTCTCTCTCTCTCTCTCTCTC
>NW_017277928.1:1039011-1052197 GCF_001594065.2 Cyphomyrmex costatus | reverse complement strand
CTCTCTCTCTCTCTCTCTCTCTCTCTCTCTCTCTCTCTCTCTCTCTCTCTCTCTCTCCCTCCTTCTTTCTCTCCTCGACAATTTCATCCTAGCATCGCGAGCCAACTTTCACTATAGATAGATATTTGCATTTCAATTGGCTGATTAAAAATCTATAATTATGCTGTTCTCGCGGTAAAGATGGATGAGAACTTTTCCTTCTGTGAGATCGGTTCTCCTTTTTCTTCTTCTACCTTCCAGCTAATTCAATGCTTTGTCTAAAAGTAACGTACCCTTCAGTGGGTAGAAATTATATCTTGTCTTCCTCGATGATTGATCTCTTTGAACTTTTCGTGATTAAAAACAAATTATTGTTTGTAACTTAAACTAGTTTTTATATTATATTTTGAAAGCTACAAAATTTATTTTTCAAAATATGGAAACATGTAAGAAATAGATTCAACAGTATTTATATTATTATAACGGATCTTTTCATTTTCTGTTGAAGAGAACATGAAGACAAAGCAATATCAGTTATTAACGAATAATGTGTTCTAATTTCGAATATATTATTATATATTCAGGGAAATAATGTAAAGTCGAATAAAACACTGCATAAAGAACGTTCTGATATTAAAGACGGTATCATTAGATACAATACAATACTGTGAATAAAATTTCCGCCCCGGCATATCGTAGAAACCTCAAAAGAAAGCAGTCCGAGTACATGAAAAGAGAAAGCTTTGAAAAGTGTTGGGATAAATAAGAAAGGCTATGTATATACACATGTAAAAGAGCGAGAGATATTGTGCAAGTAATGACTAATAGCGGCAAGTATAAAAGAAAATTCAAGACTCGCGTGTGTAAGGCTATAAAGCTAGTGAAATGTGTGGATTATTGAGCGGAGAAGAAATGCGGAGAAGCCGCGGTATGTAACAAAGACGGAGGTGCAAAGAAGACGAGCAAATAATAATCGAAGGACTCCGACTTTTCGTCTCGAGACTCGATTGTATTCAGATTGCATCTCCACAATCGTTTTATCTACCGAGTCCATTATCATCTTCGCCAAATAATGGAAATAGAAATTCGCGGTTCGTACTAAGAATTGACAATGTGATCATCCTCGGGAACATTTGACCTTCCCCGAATAGAACGAAAATGAAACGCGGATAGTAGGATAATTAAAAAAATAAAATAAAATTGTTTTCAGGGAAATATATATTCTCTTCGATCGTTAAAGTCGACGCTGTATTTAATCTTGTGCAACCTTCGATATTTATTTATCGTGTAATTAAAAATACCGTAACACGTCGGCATAATTGAAAAAAATATATAAAAATGGAAATATATAAAAATACATCCAAACAAGACGTTTTGGATGTATTGGCACGGCCCATCAAGTTTTATCTCCGATGTGACTCAACTCGTTTAAAAAAAGGATTCCATATGCAACGAAATTGAATTCTATCTCGATTTACGAATCCATTATCAATTCGCGGTTATATTTCAGCGACTTTATAGAATGATCATCGTCGACGACCTTTTCACCACGAAAAAAAATAAAACAGTAGATATGCTTGTTCCAATAAAATAAAAATCGATGCCACTTATTAGGTACAGATGATAAGTCGCTTTAAAATCGCTAACATCCTTTTCCGTAATATAACGTGTAAAAATGTTTTAATTGCGAAAAATTCAGAGACAAAAGTTTTCATATGTTTACTGCCTTTTTACTGTCTCTCAACAAATTCGAGTTAACAACGACAGCACCGAAAAACGGCATGGTAAATACCCGTATCATAACAAACACGATTACGTGACATCGCTATAATTAATACCTCGACAGTCGGTGCGGAATTATTCCTGCTCCGTCGACGGAGTAACGCAGGTGACGCGTATCTCAAAAATTTAATCCATCCACGAAACGTGGCTGCGAAACCCGGTGCTTGCGAGCGACGCGACGCCAGGCAAGCGCGCGACGGCATCTGCACAATTGGGGTGCGATGCTCAGTTGATTAAACGCGGCCTGAATTGTTGGTGCATAACGCCGAGTATAATACTGGGGAAACAGCATCACCGAGCCAAGACAACGCTTTCCGCGTCGGCTCGTGTTTCTCGTATCACCGTCGCGTATCTATCCGCCACCGTAACTGCGGTGATGTCATCTCGGCACGTTGCGTTCCGCGGCAATAATTTCGCGGTGATGCTTTCTCGCGCGAATAATTAAGAACGACGGACTACACTATACACGCGGTCCCCGTCGCGGTTTCCCACAATCGTCGAGTGAAAATGCGATAATCAAAGTTCCGAATCGAAGTTGAAGCGCCTGGACGCGACAAGCTGGAAAATGATGGTGATTCGAAAGAGGATTACACGAACTTTGCGCAGAACTAATATTTCGAGTTTCTCTCCGGGATCGTCTTTCGTAAGACGTACACCGAATTTCTGTGCGACGCCGCGTCGTTGCGTTTCTCGGATACCAAGGAGAAGTTGGGCGCGTTTTCGTACAACGTCGATGGTAGGAACACTTACAAATCCACCGCCTATGGAATATTAAATTCTCCCGTTGTCGCGCCTCATATTTTCCGAACATTCTGCGCGTCGCGTCGATAGAATTTCATTAAACGATACGGAGTATCGAATATACAATACCTTACAGTTTCATAGCACTCATTCTAGAAACGGCTTTTCGAATTTCTCTGTCGCGTTTAATGTATTTTTGGGAATTTCATAAGATACGCATATGATTCCTGTTTTATAACATTGTAAACGGACGTCGACGTTGTGAATTTATAAAACGTACGTTCAAAATACAGAGTCGCGATACCCTTAGATCGCTTTGCTTCAATCATGGAGATACTTCTCTTCACGCGATACATTCTCTTTTTATCACGTAAAGGAGCAGTTTTGGACACGCGATTTGACGTACTCATGAGAAGAAAACTTTTGATATTTACAATTATAATTACATGTTACCATTAATATAAGTTGCTTTTAATTGTTAAATGTACACTTAGCAGTATTGAGTTCGAATCGCTCAAAATTATTGAATTTTAATCTCCGACTTCATTACAATACGAATATTTTGTATTATTATGTAAAAAATTACAGCTGAGAGTTTGATGTATCTTGCAAAAAGTTATACACAAAAGAAACAGTCTTCGACCCGAATATAACTGGCTAAAAGACTTCGACTTTAAAGCCGACCTCGTAATAAAGTGTTAATCCTTCGAGCCCTGATACTTCTCGTTGTCACGTACCCCGCCGTTTTTTTCCCTCTCGCGCTATGCCTTTGTTCATCGCCGCATATAAAGGGCTTTGATATTAGTAACTCGAGGGTGGTCACGTTCTGCCGAGCTGGCGTGTAAAACAAACTCAATGCCGCGATGGCGATGTCATACAAGATGCGACCGAGATAGAATATCGGGAGGACGTCGATCGTGAAATGTCGCAGACTCCGCCGCGTATTCTTTCCGGCAATCGTTATTTCTCTCGCTCTTGCCGACTGAATAATAGGTGAAATTGCCAATTGGTTATACTTTTTGTTATTTCCTTTCAAACTCAAATTTAGACTCAAATAATACATATAATTACGGTAAAGTATAGTGCGAGAATAAATTAATATTATATTTGAAATTCAATTTATTAATAAAATTTTAGTTTACCAAAAATATTAAATATATTCCCGCTTTTCTCCATTAAAGTCTCAAAGTCGATCTTTAGGAAAACGGGACCGTTTTTTCCTAGAACGTTGAAATCGCTTGATCCGAAAAACGCGAAGTATCCATCCTCCTTGAAGCTGATGTCTCTAAAAACAGCTAATCGCCCTCGCGCGCTCTCCCTACCATCGTCGTAAAAATATCCAATATGCATTTTACGACGAAAAGAAGCCAACGGACCAACATCGTAGTATGCGGGGCAAGTTTTCTCTACCGTCGGTCTTCTGTCTCTCTCAGACTTCGACGTGCGCAACGCCGCGGTGCTGGTCACATAAAAGTCTTGATTAAAATTTTAACCCACTATCAAGTTAGTCATGCGCCACCCGTCGCGTTACAGCATCTTTAAATTCATATATCTCGCCTTAAGCAGCAAATGTAAAGAATAATGAATAAATATAAAAATGTCGGTGTCTCCAGAAAATGCACGCGGAGAGATAATTACAAAAAATACTTAAAAGTAATCCTAATATGCATTTCCTCACCTTCTTGCGAAGAGGACTTCTCTCAAACTCTTCGCGTTATAAGGACACACTTATTTTCAAGAGCAACTTTTCTTTGCTGAATTTCGTTATCATCGCGATCGTTTCGTTTATACCATCTCTCTAGGTATCCCCTGGCAAGTAGAAATGCGAACAACATCAATGTTATCTATAATGTTTTACAGCTCGATCATATTTTCAAAGACTCGATTTTAATTAAGTTATACGGTGGAAAGAGGGAGAGGGGAACGAGTCGAGAGGAATTCTATAGAACGTAAATTATCAAGCCGATTACGTTTCAAGCGATCAGAATCGCTTAATCCTTGCGCAATCGGAAAAGGATCTGAGAATGTTTTCTAAAAATTGAATGGTAGAATAATTAATGATTAAAGAGAGCAATAAAACAAATGTGTTTGACGAGAAGATAATCTAAACGGCATTCCACGCTTCACAAACCCCTTCTTTGCTCGAAGAAAATTGGGGTGTCGTTTCGCCTTGTACGAAACAGAGAGGGTCTCTTTAATGAATCCAAAGTAGCTGCTGTTTCGTTTCGCCTTGGCGAATAGGTCGCTCGCGAAATGTCCTAATCTGCAAAATGTCCCAAAGTGCTGATGCGGAAGACCGTATAAATTCTATGGGGCGTGAGCCCCCGGAAAATGCGATGCGCGCAAGTGTGCACTTGCATGTGAACGAGAGAAATGGACAAAGAAAGAGAGAGAGAAAGAGGGAAAGATAACGAAACGTAAAGCATCCTCGAGGGTAGCAAAGTGCGCCGTAAGGTCGTTAACCGTGTTAAATTTAAATCTACCCAAATTCGTCTTGCATTTAAGGTCCTTTCTACCATCTCTACCTCCTCGCCGCGTTCGCCCACCCTCGTGCAAACTTCGAATTAACTAGAACAGGAAAAAAAGAGCCTTCATGGCGAGCAATTAAATCGCTACGAGATAAAATTCCCTTTGTTAGCCGACGGAGAACGGGGCAGTCGTTATACATCGAAGCTTGGCCCGTGTCAGGTCGATAAGCTTCAAATTGTGGAAGAGCAATTGCCCGTGGTCATGCAATCGACCCACATGCGACACGATTTCTCACTCTCTTTCTCTCTTCTTCTTTCATTGTGCATCAAGCCATGATGTTTCCATAAAAATACACATAGACGTTATAAAATGCAAATGTCTATAAGAAAAATTATTCTTCGTTTTTTATTAATTAAATCCTCTACAGCTCTAATCGTACAGATTATACGACTGTTAAAAATTTTTGTTTTAGATTGATACGTTACTCTGTTGCTCGAAGATTAATTATAAATCGCACAGCTTGTTGAAAAAAAAGAATTTTAAATCTTAAAACAAAATGCGTTCCTGTAAACGGAGAGAAAGAGAGAGAGAGAGAGAGAGAGGGAAGGAGAAAGCAGAATATACATATACGATATGTGTAAAAGTTCGTAATGAAAAAAGACGTATTTCTTGGCGCGAAAGCGCTAAGATTCTCCGTCATCTTGCTACCTCGTTTCGATACTTGACCGCCGCTCATAGCACACCCGACACTTTATTTCGCGTCGGGTAATATCACTTCGAGACTTTCAACGTGTGCAGATGGAAAAGTACTCGTCGTCAGAGGCAGGCGAGGACGGAAGTGCGTCTGCAATCCGTAGCTCGCCATTTGTTTTACGGCACTCGATTTTGTGCGAGGTGAAACACTTGCACAACTCATTTCGTCGTACTAATATACCGAACATTTGTTCGCGCACGAGTCAGCGCTATCGTAAAGCTCTTTAGAGTTGTTATTTTTCGTTTCTACTAAACTGGAAACTCAGTCCTCGAAAGCGCATACAAAAAATAGATCAACTGCATCGTTCGACGATGCATTTGGCGAACGATCGATCATAATAATGACATCGTTTTTCCTTTTTTTTTTTTAAGGAGCACTTTCAATACGTAAAGTTCACTTAGTAGTCGTCATTTAAGGTCTACAACACTACGTTCTTTCGAATTTCATCACCATACGAATTTCTATCACACTTCTTTTCTACTTTTTCCTACGACGGATTCGTTCTCTTTCTAAAAAAAACTTTCTTAAAAAAACACCTATACACAGTAAAATAAAGATTCACGAAAATACAGATTCTGTCTCGGGCCCCATCTTCTTTTAACAGATCACTATTCGGGGAGAAAACCTTGCGAAACGCAAGGAACAAGAGGACGCAGAGAAGAAAAGTGAAAAAGCGTCACCCTCGCGCGGAACCGCCACTCCTTTAACGGTTACGAGGACGATAAAAGAAACTGCCACAATTTAAACTTGGCATACGTAAGTAGAGTTCTCTCGGACGATTTTCCGCTTCCTGAGAAGTGACTAAACTTCTTTCTGTTTCCTAATACGCAGGGAAAACAATTCCGGCCTTCCTTGTCGCGCTCGAATCATATCCGACTTCCATTTCGCCATATATACTCTATTTTGTAATTGCACGTAACGTTCGATATTCGTGTTTTCACTTTGAATGCTTTTAGCCTTGTTATCTTTCCTCTTGTTGAGACAACTTGATAAAATAACAGCGAAGATAGTATAATATAAAACGATGGGGAAGGCCTATTTCTTATTATTTTTTTTATCGTTCACATTTTTTTTGAAGGACCTGTTCGTGGTCCCAACACCACGGACCGACGAGCATAACGAGCAAATGCGGACGAGACGAAAAGAAGCGACGACGAAAAGGGAAAGAGGGAAAGAGGATGCACCGTCATTTTTCTTTACTGGCGTTTAAGCACGTAGAGCCATTAATTTGAAGCTTTTTTTTTTTAAGCACCACCACGATCGACCGAGAGGATCGTTAACCATCAACGACGTTCTCCGAACGTAGGGTGTGCGCACGATTTTTAGAACAAAGTTAATAATGGGCCAAGACACGGACAGCATAAATTTGATGGAGCAAATCGCATTTGGGATATAGTTTGATCTTCCAAATGAAGATACTGTGAAAAAGAGACTGCGATTATCCCGCGTGAACTCAATGAATTTCGAAGGAGTATATGACTATCACGAATAGCAAATGCTATACTGCGAATACCACAAACAGCGAGTCCATACGTTTTCTCGCGAGTACGCGAGACACTACATTTCGCATGCGTCGTTCATGCATATGTATTTGCATAATAGACGCCTACAAAGTCATAAGTACGCGTTGTACGTGCGTGTACGTATTTACATATGTATGTAAATGCACGTGGTATAATATGCATTACCGATCACGAGCCACGCCGTGGCAGTTTTCAACGAGCTTACGATTTGGAGTTCTGAACCAAAACTGCTGTGTCCTCCCCCCTCCCTCCCGGTGCATTGCCGTTGTAATTGTTATTGCATGCCCAGCGGCTTTATACCATTTATTAAGTATGCTAAATCACTATCAATTGCTAAATCGTGTCATCCATGATCGGACAGTAAAAATTTTTTGATTATGAAATAATACCATATACAGAGTAAGGCATCTAAAACAGGCTATCTAAATAACTCGCTTGTTTTTGATGATGCGAAAAAATGTTTCAGATAAAAGTAAAACGATTTCGAGGGGAACGTGTTTCGGTCATGTTATTTTTTGTCTAGGTGGAGGCACTAAAAAAATATTAAAATCAACTTCATTTTTTAAAAATAAAATTACATAATTTTTATTACATAATATAATTTTTTAACGATTCTTCATATAAAAGTATAAAGATACAGATATAAAAAAACCAATAGTTTACGAGAAATTCTATACTTTATTCTGACATATATTGATATAAAATATTAAATATCTCGTAAACTATTAATTTTTCGATATAATTTCCAAATTTTAATTTAAACACTGTAAATGAAACCATTGGATTTAGACTATGCATAATGTCCATAGGAAATAATAGTGATTATCGATAATTTTATAATTCAACAAAAAATAAAAACACAATGTGGTAGACAATAGCGCACAATAATACGTCAGAAGTAACTTTCGTTATTGCAACATACTAGAAAACGAGATGACAGTAACTTAAACTCGTCCACAACTAAGTTTCTTAGATGGATACTAGCCTAAATACAAATCTTCACCATGAGGAAGAAAAAGAGAGAGAGAGAGAGAAGAAATTGAAGCATAAAACTTCTCTGTATATTAAATTATGTTACATGACGCGTCTTCAAAATATAGTTGTTTATATTTCGCTATATCGTTTATTAACGTTCCCCATTCAGACAGGATAGCTTCACTCTCAGTGTAACGAAGAGGCGACAGTTTTCCTCATAACGTGGAGGAAGGGATGTTGTTTGGTCACTTTGCGATGGTGACGTTGACGTCAACGACAACAACGGTCGCAGTGCTTGAGAACTTTTCACTTAGAGCTTTTTAGCGAGCTGCAATTTTTAGTATTTGTCGCACTTCCGTATATTATCCTGACGGTCAACGGCGACCAAAAGTTTTCCGCAACAACTAGTAACTCTGAACAGCTCTTGAGTGTAAGATCTTCGCTATTGATCATCGCTATCCATGCTGCGATTTTCTACTCCGCTAATGAAATTTCTTTCCAAAAATCAAAGATCGATGAACGAATAGGTAATACTTTACTAAACCGTTTGATCGTCACATTCCCAATTCTCATAATGAAGAGAGAGTTTATATAAAGTATGAAAAAACTTTATATAAAAAAAGATTGGCTCGAAAGATTCTTTAAGAAATTTATTATCTATAAGGTCAGAAATGCTTGATGGAGAATATTCAGGATGTACTGCGTTTTCTTAAATGATAAATTTTAATATATGCATTATAAAGATATGCTGAATACAGAACAGTATATTATATATTACAGTATATATTATAATTAATAAAATATGAACATATTGAGAACTATTCTTTCACAAATAAAACAATGACCTCCTTTCTATTAGTATACGTATCAAAGGACAAACAAATAATAAATGTCGACTCAAAACGACACATCTCTCTTGACACATCTCGACCAATACGTCGCAGCACTAAAAACTACTCTAGTAGCCTTCGATATGCTTTATCGATCTAACCACGTTTAATCTTAACAACTATAAAAATAGGAATGCTTTTAAAAATAATTATGTTATTTTGTTAGGCTGTGATTACATTTTCTAAAACATTATATGTACATCTTTTATTCATATCACACATGCAGAAAAAATTAACTGTAATTTATGATCTTGTGAAATAATATTAAGATTTTAGTTAAAATCCTAATATCGTTAGAATATTATTAGGATATTTAATTTGGAAATGTAATTTATAATATTATCAGAAAAATATCAAAAATCCTCATATTATCGCGCGATATGATCGTAAACAAGAAACGCATGCAAATTAGGTGTGAACTGGTTGCATAAGCGAGACAGCTATTTTCGACCATCAATCGCTGATCGAGTCAGTGTAGGTCCCGTAACAATTTACGTTCAGGCGTCCCCATCCTAATTGAGAATATTGCTGGAAATTGGCTGTAAATTCATGCGTATCGTAGAAACCAGCAATTCCCGGTAGTTAATTAACCGGATAAAGCTCTGACGCGATCTCGCACATTTACGTTGATCCTTGTTACTTGGATGTTCGGTTGCTTGGTCACCTAGTAAATCCGCACGGGCTCGAAACCGGAAGCCCGTAACGATGGATACGGTCGGAGCTAGCATACATAGTGCATAGGCGAACAATCATTTTATTAAAACATTGTTAACAATCCTATCGGCATTGTAATAAATAATACGGATTACTAATGTATCATATTTGCGGATAATTGCAACATCATTTTATAGATATTCGTAGAACATACCTTACAGGCTCTTCTCTTGATTAATAAAAGGTATTTCAATAGATTCGATATCATAAAATATATGCTACTTCTATTGTGATAATACGAGATCGATATAAAAAGATCGCAAGGTGAGAAATTCTCTTTTATTCAGTAAATAAACTTCATTTATCTTTGTACGACAGTCTGAAGCGCAAACTGTATTCTTGAGTTATTTGAGCTGCAATCGCGAAGATCAAAAGAATGAATGATTATCTCGAGTTTCGGTATTCGATTTCGTTGCGGTAATACGAGAATTACCAATCAGCGCGCCGTGGCCTTTATTGGCGAAACACCGGTTGCTCATTATCACGATTTATGCGTTTAATATCGTTGCAATTGTATTAAATAATGAAATTTCAACCCCGGGGAAGAGGCGCGGTGGTGAAAATGATTCGTGGGGGGGGGGGGGGAGGAGGGAAACGGCGGGCCAAACTGGCCCCATGTGTGTTTGTTCAGCCGTGGAGAATAATGTACACTGGGAGGCGTTAATGAGATTTAAAAATAATGGTGATTACCTGCATTACTCATTAGGTATAACTCGTGGCGACGTACGCTGTTGCACAGCGCTATACCGTTGCGACCTACCAGTCCACCAGCAATTCCACGTTTTTGGTCCTCCGTCTTGCCGCGCCCTCCCGCGTAATGTACGATACGCAAACGCGAATCCCACACTGGGGGGGCTTGGCAGCACAGAATTACTCGCGGCAAAACAATGCCGCGGAAGAAAACTCATTATACCGCTATTACAATCCCCTCCGTCTCACCACGGAAACCTTCGGCTTCGCTTTCTTAGCTCGTTGGAGACTCACGTTCTCTTATAGGACGGCTCGGAGACATAAATCGAAGAGCCGGGAAGCAATACCGATTAATTCAGGAGTCTTCGCGTGGCGAAGCCAATACGGTCGTTATCGTGGGAACGGAAATTAATCGAGCCAATCGATGCACGCGGCCATATGCATCTCGGCAGTTTCATCTCGCGAACAACCTAGCAAAGATATCGTGTGCAATTACGAACTGCAACCCAGATGCACCATTGTTTTCGGCTAGCTCTTGATACCGCAAATTCAACCGGACACCGGCATTCACGGCATCGCCGGCTAATCGCAATTCCAGATATGCCGACGAAGGACATCAAACCCACGTTTGCTTATTGTACCCAAAGTGATGTACAGCCGCGGCAGAGCCGCTAACTGGCTCGATCCTCGACTTGATATATGCCGTTCCAGGGTGCACGGCACACAACACTTATTCTCTCTCGCGTCGCGCGGCGTCGATGGCACGACGTTATTATGCCCATAATTCACCGAGGCCTTGATATACAACACACCTCACAAAAATATCGATCGTTATTGAAAGGAACGCACTCCTGGCCCTGATTTTCTCCCCGCAGACGCCTGTGATGAAAGAAAAAGATCGCCCCTTCGACGACGTCAGGGATTGAAATGGGGCATCTTCCTACATCTCCTCGATGTGCTTTCACACATGATAAATGGTCATTGAGAAAACGTCAGTCCGATATTCGTTTCATATCGCAATCCACGTATTCGTATCAAAAGTTGGCTGTACGACGCGTTAGATTGAAAGGCGGTATAACGGCGAGACAGTCAGCTATCTATCGGAATGATAGTACTATTATGAATATCAATATATTTTTATCCCGAAATAAAAAAAAAGCGATTGGGGTACAGAACAGTAATACACATAGTTTCCTAATTTTAACTTAATTTTTAAGTTTTAATAAAAAAACAAGTTTTATTGTGAATTTTAAGACAAAATTAATTATAAAAAAATATTGTATATCTGATATATATCTAATGTAAAAAAATCGTTATATCTTTTAGAATAAATTAAATTAACGAAATTTTATGATAATTTCAATTGTAATTTGCACGCTGTCGCAGTCGAAGATACGTTGTACTGTACCGGCAGTAGCACTATACACGTTCGACGATATAACAAGGTCGACGCGCCGGAACAGCGGAAAGGATTGGCGTGGGAGGGGAAGGCTGTTGCGGGAGTGTGGAAATGGGGTTTGGGACGCGCGAGAGGTGGCCAATGCCGTTTTATGCATACCGAATGCATACCCACCCATTCTGATGCATCGCATGCATGGACAATTGATTTATAGCCGAAATAAACCGCTCGCCTTTCGATAAATAGAAAACCCCCATAACACACTACTGGATCTTCTGTGCTCAGATATTTCTTCCAACATATAAAAGCTGTACATTTAACACGTCTTTATATAAACTGTCAAGACTCAGTCTTTGAATCAAGCACCGTTATTCAAATTTTTCATCTCGATTCCGTTTAAATTTAATAAGTACTTAAAAATTTATTGCAAAATGTTAATTATAATTAGTAAATAAAATTACAGAGATTAATAAAATATTAAAAAAAATGTATTGTCCTCTTTTTAGAGATATATGTAGTTAGAACATACATAGAGAAAGAGAGAGAGAAGCTTATATAATTCAGAGAGATTCTATCATAAAGACGAAGAATAATTATAAAAAAATTGTTCGGCGATATGCATGTGTTTGAGATATACGGCACTATTTACGGCGAGCAGTTGCAGCAAAGTTCGGCGACACTTTAATGCTAGGATTTTCTCTCTTTCTCGCATGTTTTGCGAAATTCTCTATAAATTTTTGCGCTTCCACGCTGCCGAATGTTGCGGAATAGTCAGCGACCGTGCGCTTAAGTAAAGGATTTATCCACTCTCCCGGCAGAAGTTGCGCTCGGGCGAAAGAATCCTTGGATTAATGGCGTCCTACTTTCAACGTGGACATGGAAAGAGAACGTGCGCACGAAAAGGATCGAGGGAGGGTGGAAGATAGCAAACTAATGTCGAGGGACAGCGATGGGGACGTTGGCGGCGGCAACGTTGGTGGTTGGGAGAGGGTTTGAGGAAGGATCGGTCGATTGTAACGTATATTAAAATTCCAATATCCAGACTTCGGATAACTTCTGTCGTATATCATATGAGCTGAACGCCGTGAACTAGTCTGCTCCGAGGTGCACGTTCTACAAACTGCTAGACCTTCTCCACTCGAAAATCGCGAATCGACGAGCGTCCCCCATGAAGACCCGCATAAGATAAACCGTTTTATGCGCAAAGTTACGGCAAAATGCATATTCATCGGCTCCCCCCCCCCCCTCCGCCTCTTCTCCTTTCTCTTCC